>NC_066634.1:1999367-2033953 GCF_025201925.1 Gopherus flavomarginatus
GTGGGGGGCCCCAGATCCCCCCAGATCTCAGCCTCCCTCCCCGCAGTGCTGCAGCCGGCCGTGGGGTGGGGGGCCCCAGATCCCCACCTCCGTCCCTGCAGTGCTGCAGCCAGCCATGGGGTGGGGTCCCTGGATCTCACCCTCTCTCCCTCCCCGCAGTGCTGCAGCCGGCGGTGGAAGCATTCTTCCTGGTTCACGCCACGGAGCGGGAGAGCAAGCCCCCGGTGCGGGACACCCGCGAGAGCCAGCTGGCCCACATCAAGGACGAGCCCCCGCCCCTGTCGCCCGCCCCTCTCACCCCTGCCACCCCCTCCTCGCTGGACCCCTTCTTCTCCCGCGAGCCCTCCTCCATGCACATCTCCTCCAGCCTGCCCCCCGACACCCAGAAGTTTCTGCGCTTCGCAGGTGAGGGGCGAGAGAGAAGGGGGGGACTGCAGTGTGAGGGGGTTGAGGGAAAGGAGGGGCTCCACGGGGCCTGGCCCAGGGTTGGGAGGGTCACAGGGCTCCAAGGGTGAGGGGCGAGACAGATGGGGAACGGACTCACATGGGGAGGGCTCGCTCAGCACTGAGATGGAGCCACCTCTGGGGTGGGTCAGCCTGGGAACAGCCGCACGTACCATCGGGAGGACACAGCCCAGGGTCAGGTTAGTGGGGGAGATGGGCAGAGGAGCATTGGAGGTGGGGGGGGGGTTGGTTTGGGGGCCACCCAGGTGTTTGGGGGGGGGTGTCTCATGGTGATGGGGATAGCAGCGAGTCACATCCCACACACATGTCCTGCCTCCCCAGAGACCCACCGCACGGTGCTGAACCAGATCCTGCGCCAGTCCACCACCCACCTGGCTGACGGGCCCTTCGCCGTCCTGGTCGACTACATCCGTGTGCTGGACTTCGACGTCAAGCGCAAGTAGGGCGGGCCGGGGATGTGGGGTGAGAGGGCTGGGCAGTGGGGTCGTGTCCAGTGGCGGTGGGTTCCCCAGGCCCTGACACCCTGCACCAGAGGCGGGGCTGTGTCTAGGAGGCGGAGGGCAGGGTGGGGTGTTCTGGGTGGGGGAATGGGGCCGTGTCCGGTGGCAGTGGGTTCCCCAGGCCCTGACACGCTGCACCAGGGGCGGGGTAATGCGGCTGTGTCCAGTGGTGATGGGTTCCCCAGGCCCTGACGCCGCCCCCACCCCACCCCCCAGGTACTTCCGCCAGGAGTTGGAGCGTCTGGACGAGGGGCTGCGCAAGGAGGACATGGCCGTCCACGTGCGCCGCGACCACGTCTTCGAGGACTCGTACCGCGAGCTGCATCGCAAGTCGCCCGAGGAGATGAAGAACCGACTGTGAGCCCTGCTTCTCTTGGGGGGCGGCAGCAGCTGAGTACCCCACAGCTGGGGCGGGGGGGAGAGGGTTGTGGGGCAGGGGATGGGGCCACGTGGGTCCTGCCCACTAACCCTCTCCTAGGTACATTGTGTTCAAGGGTGAGATGGGGCAGGATGCGGGTGTGGGGGAAGACGAGGGGCAGGGGGTGTGGTGCCTGGTGCGGGCAGGGCTACGTGGGTCCTGCCCCCTAACCAACTTCCCCATCCCCCCACCAGTACATTGTGTTCAAGGGCAAGGAGGGGCAGGATGGGGGAGGCAGGGGGCACCCGCTGGGGTGTGGCTATGTGGGTCCCATCCCTAACCCTCTGCCCCCCCAGGTACATCGTGTTCGAGGGCGAGGAGGGGCAGGACGCGGGCGGGCTGCTCCGGGAGTGGTACATGATCATCTCGCGGGAGATGTTCAACCCCATGTACGCCCTGTTCCGCACCTCGCCCGGCGACCGCGTCACCTACACCATCAACCCCTCGTCCCACTGCAACCCCAACCACCTGAGCTACTTCAAATTCGTGGGGCGCATCGTGGCCAAGGCCGTGTACGACAACCGCCTGCTGGAGTGTTACTTCACCCGCTCCTTCTACAAGCACATCCTGGGCAAGTCGGTCAGGTGCGCCGGGGCCGGGGGGCGGCCGAGGGGCCGGGAGGGGGGCGCACGGGGTTCCGGGGGGGCTCTGTGACCCCACTGACCCCGTCCCCCTCCCAGGTACACGGACATGGAGAGCGAGGATTACCACTTCTACCAGGGCCTGGTTTACCTGCTGGAGAACGACGTGTCCACACTCGGCTACGACCTGACCTTCAGCACCGAGGTACTGGAGGGCTGTGCTGGGGGCCTGCGGGAGGCTGGATGGGACAGAGGGTTGGGCGGCACTGGCTGGGAATGGACCCCCCCCTCACTCGCTGCCCCCCCTCGCCCCCCAGGTGCAGGAGTTCGGGGTGTGTGAGGTGCGGGATCTCAAGCCCAACGGGGCCAATATCCTGGTGACGGAGGAGAACAAGAAGGAATACGTGCACCTGGTCTGCCAGATGCGGATGACGGGTAGGCGGCTGCCGGGTGGCTCTGGCAGGGGGCCCGGGTTTCTGTAGGACCTACACAAAACAAACGTCACCGAGGAGCCCAGTGAGACTGTGCTGTAAAGAGCTAAGCAGGAGCCAGGACTCCTGGGTTCTCCCCCTGGCTCGGGGAGGGGAGTGGGGGCTGGTGGTTAGAGCAAGAGGGGGGTGGGAGCCTGGACTCCTGGGTTCTCTCCCCACTCCAGGAGGGGGCTCACTGACTCCGCTCCCCGCCCTCTAGGAGCCATCCGCAAGCAACTGGCTGCCTTCCTGGAGGGTTTCTACGAGATCATCCCCAAGCGCCTCATCTCCATCTTCACGGAACAGGAGCTGGAGCTTCTCATCTCGGGGCTGCCCACCATCGACATCGACGACCTCAAATCCAACACCGAGTACCACAAGTACCAGTCCAACTCCATCCAGGTGAGGGGCTGCCCCAGAGCTGGCTGCAGCTCTGCGACGGGCGCTGTTATGTGCGGCTGTTCCCCAGCTGCCCCACCCCAGAGCTGGCTGCATCTCAGCACCAGGCAAGCCAGCCCTGTGCGGCGTTATGTGCGGCTGTTCCCCAGCTCCCCACTCTGACCCGCTCCCTCTGCCCTGGCAGATCCAGTGGTTCTGGCGAGCCCTGCGCTCCTTCGACCAGGCGGACCGAGCCAAGTTCCTGCAGTTCGTGACGGGCACCTCCAAGGTCCCCCTGCAGGGCTTCGCCGCCCTGGAGGGCATGAACGGCATCCAGAAATTCCAGATCCACCGGGACGACCGCTCCACCGACAGATTGCCTTCCGCTCACACGTGGTGAGGGGCCGGGCAGGGACACACAGGGCAGGGCTCCCCCATGGGAAAGGGGCGTAAGCTGTGGACTCTGATCTCCTGGGAATCGGGGGTGGGGTAGGGTGGGGATCTGTCTCAACCCCTGGGGGGGGGGGGGGGGGGGAGTGTCCAATCCTAGAAGGGGGGGTGGGTTTCGCTGGCCTCCTGCCCCCCCTCACTGATTTCTCCCCCTCACTCCAGTTTCAATCAGCTGGACCTTCCCGCCTACGAGAGCTACGAGAAGCTACGTCACATGCTGCTACTGGCCATCCAGGAGTGCTCGGAGGGCTTCGGCCTGGCCTGAGCCGGGCACCCCGCCTCCATGGCTCTTTTGTACTGAGGCAGACTCGGGGGACAGGAAGGGGCGCGTGGGGGCAGGGGCCAAGCCATAGGGGTGGGGTTCAGTGGATCTCCACCCCCTCCCTTTCCGAGGTGGCGGCCCCCTCCCACCACACACACACACGCCCCCCCACGCGTCCGGAGAGAAGACAAATGATATATATAAATATATATATATATTTTTTGGTTTAGTTTGCATTTCTTCAGTTGTGCTTGGAATGTGTTGCCGTGAGCTGGACAGACGAGACAACGATACAATCTGCTTTGGTTTCTCGATCCTTCCCCTTGCCCCAGCCCCCTTCTGCCCCTGCCCCCACCCCGTTGGGCCCCCGTGGAGGGGGAGGGGAAAACAAGGGGGGGAGACACCCTGAGGTTTAAAAAAAGGAAATCCCTCACCCCTCCAAAAGAAGAAAGACAAAAAAAAAATAAAAAAAATAAAAGCGCACTCTTGGTAAGAAACTCGGCTGCCGTGTCTTTGTCTGGCGCCGCCACTGGGGGGTGGCGAGTTCATGGGCCCCAAAACCAGAGGGGCCGGTGTGACCCAGGTCAAAGAACGGCCTAGAGCGGCTCTGTTAGAAACGCACTGGGTGTTGATGGGGGAGACTCCCCCAGCCCCCTGGCTCGGACGTTTCAGCCGGTGATGCCTCCTTCCGTCTCACTTCCGCTTCCAGCTTTGCACTGGGAGCTCCACGACGACCCCCAAATCGGTCTAGGAGTCGCTGCTTTCCAGGGGAGAGCCCCTGCCCCAGCCTGTACGCATGCCCGGCCTCTCGTTCCTCAACGAACCTGCTCCCGTTTTGCTGTATTAAAGCGCTTTGCACCCAGTTTGCCAGCCGGCTCCGGAGCAGTGACCTGCCCTCTGCACGATTTCCCACTCCTGCAATGCTTGCGTCGTCTGCAACTTTATCAGCGCGGATTGTTTGCTGCCAGGTCATTGATGATAAAAACGTTACATGGTGTTGGGCCAAGCACCAATCCCTGAGGGACCCTGCTGGAAACAGACCCACTTGATGGTGATTCCCTGGTTAGACCTATTTAATGTGGGCTGGATTCATATTGCATCGTTTTGAGGTTTTTCATGAAGATGTCGTGTGGTACCAACTCAAATGCCTCACCGAAGTCTATTACGTCAGCACTATTACCTCTGTGGACCCAACTTGTAATCTCATCAACGTACCAAGTTTGACAGGATCGAATTTCGATAACATTACCCTCCTTTCATTCCTTATTAACAGAGTCCTGTTCCAACCTCTCCATTGTCTTGTCCAGGGTTGATGCCACATCATGCACCCTCTTTAAATATTGGCATAATATTTCTTCCAGTCTTCTGGAACTTTGCCAGCATTCCAAGACTTACTGGAAATCAGTGTTAATGGACCAGCGAGCTCCTTGGCCAGCTCTTGTAAAACTCTTGGATGTAAGTTACCTGGATCTGCTGATTTTAAAAATGTCTAACTTTGGTAGCGTCTGCTGAACATCCTCTAGAGATATTAGTGGAATGGAAAGTGTTGTTGTCACCATGTGACTATATCATGTGTGTTCCTCCCAAACACAGAGAAGAAATATTTATTGAACACGGCTGCCTTTCTGCATTAAAATTGATAATTCTACTGTTTCCATCTAGTAATGGACCTATGCCAGTGTCAGGATTCTTTTTGTTCCTGATATATATGTGTGAAATACTCCTTTTTGTCCTTATTCTGTTGGCTCCTTGTGTCTCTTAGCTTCCCTCATCAGTTTTCTACAATTCATAACTTCTGATTTATATTGATTGCTATCAACTTCCCCTTTCTTCCTTTGTGTGTATCTATAAATAACTACTTTCACATCCCCACTCAGCCTTTGTCAAGGGGGAGATTATGGCTTTTAGGGCCTCTAGTACATTGTTCTTCAATGGTTCCCAATTCTGGTCACGTTTTTGTGGTTAAATTCTTCCTCCCAGCTGCCTGGGCTCATCCCATTTTTCAGCATTGGGAAACTGGCCCGGTCGAAGCATGAGGTGTAGCGGTCACTGGGCTGGCTGCAAATCACATGGACCGAAGCTCCCGCTAACTTTTAGTGCTGTGAGGTTTGGACAAGGCCTACGGTCCATCTAGCCCAGTGTCCTGTCTGCTGACAGTGGCCAGTGCCAGGTGCCCCAGAGGGAATGAACAGAACAGGGCAATTATCGAGTGATCCGTCCCCTGTCACCCAATCCCGGCTTCTGGCAAACAGAGGCTGCGGACACCATCCCTGCCCAGCCTGGCTAATAGCCATTGATGGATCTGTCCTCCATGAACTCAGCTAGTTCTTTTTTTCAGCTCTGTTATAGTCTTGGCCTTTGCAACATCCTCTGGCAAGGAGTTCCACAGGCTGGCTGTGCGTTGGGTGAAAAAATACATCCTTTTGTTTGTGTTAAACCTGCTGCCTGTTAATTTCATCGGGTGATCCCTAGTTCTTGTGTTATGGGAAGGAGTAAATAACGCGTCCTGCTTTACTTTCTCTGCATCCGTCGTGATTTATAGACCTTTAATCATATCTCCCCTTAGCCGTCTCTTCCAAGCTGAAAAGTCCCAGGGTTATTCATCTCTTCTTTTGTTGCTCTTTTCTGAACCTTTTCCAATTCCAATAGATATTTTTTGAGCCGGGGCGACCACATGTGCACGCAGAATTCAAGGTGTGGGCAAACCATGGATTTATAGAGCAGCAACACGATATTTTCTCTTCTCTCTCCCTTTCTTAACTATGCCCAACATTCTGTTTTCTTTTCTGGCTGCTGCTGCACATCGAGTGGGCGTTTTCAGCGAACTATCCAGTGACTCCAAGATCTTTCTCGAGTGGTAACAGGTAATTTAGATCCCATCATTGTATACGTAGAGTTGGGATTGTGTTTTCCAATGTGCATTACTTTGCATTTATCAACAGTGAATTTCATCTGCCATCTTGCTGCCCAGTCACCCAGTTTTGAGAGATCCTTGTGTAGCTCTTTGCAGTCTGCCTGGGCCTTAACTAGCTTGAGTGGTTTGTAGTATCTGCAAATGTTGCCACCTCCCTGGTCACCCCTTTTTCCAGCTCATTTATTAATATATGAAAAGGACTCCAGACCCCTGGGAGACACCACTATTTACCTCTCTCCATGCTTAAAACTGACCATTTATTCCTCTCCTTTGTTTCCTGTCTTTTAACCAGTTACCAACCCATGAGAGGATCTTCCCTCTTATCCAAGAGCCTTTGGTGAGGGACCTTGTCGAAGGCTTTCTGAAAACCGAAGTGCACTATATCCATGGGATCCCCCTTGTCCACATGCTTGTTGACCCCGAGAGAATTCTAGTAGAGTAGTGAGGCGGGATTTCCCTTTACTAAAACCATGTTGACTCTTCCCATTTTTTGTTGTTTCCTATAGTTGTTTCCTATAGTTTCAACCAGTTTGCCTGGTACTGAAGTCAGGCTCACCGGCCTGTAATTGCCAGGATCACCCCTGGAGTCCTTTTTAAAAACTGGCATCACATTAGCTACCCTCCAGTCATCTGGAACAGAAGCTGATTTAAATGATAGATTAGACAGGTGGTAGTCCTGCAATTTCACTTTTGAGTTCCTTCAGAACTGGAGTGAATACTTATTACTGTTTAGTTTATCAATTTGTTCCAAAGCCGTCTGACACCTCAATCTGGGACAGCTCCTCAGATTTGTGTCCTAAAAAGAACCGCTCAGGTTTGGGAATCCTCAGCTGTGAAGACCAATGCAAAGAATTCATTTAGTTTCTCCATAATGGCCTTATCATCCTTGAGTGCTCCCTTAGCACCTCGATCGGCCAGTGGCCCCACTGGTTGTTTAGCAGCTTCTGTTGTACTTAGCAAATTTTTTTTATTACTTTGAGTTTTTGGCAAATTGTTCCTCATATTATTTGTTGCCCTTCCTCATTGTATATTTACTCTTCATTTGCCAGAGTTTAGGCTCTTTCTGTTTTCCTCACTAGGATTTAACTTCCGCTTTTTACATGAGGTCTTTTGGCCTCTCACTGTGTTTTACTTTGTTGGTTAACCACTGTGGCTCTTTTTTAGTTCTCTTACTGCTTTCTACTTTGGGGAAGCTGTTGAGTGTCTCCTATGGTGTCTTTGAAATGTTTCTACACGGCTTGCAGGAATTTCACTCTTTGCAATGGACTTTTTTAATTTCTGTTTCACAAACTTTTGTTTTTGTGTAGTTCCCCTTCCTCCAATTAAACGCGACAGTGTTGGGCTGCTGTGGTGCTTACCCTGCCACAGGGCTGTTACTTTTAATTATATTATTGTCACTATTACCAAATGGTCCAGCTCTACTCAGCTCGTGGACCAGATCCTGTGCTCCACTGTGGGACTAAATCAAGGATTGCCTCTTCTCTAGTGGGTTCCAGGCGTCGCTGCTCCAAGACACAGTCATTTCAGGTCTCAAGAAACTTTCTCTGCATCCTGTCCTGAGGTGACATGTACCCACCCACTCAAGGTGGAGATAGCTGAAATCCCCCCATTATTGAGTTTTTTATTGTAATAGTCTCTGTAAGCTCCCTGAGCATTTCCCTGTCCCTATCCCGATCAGTAATATCCCTGCTGCTACATTCAAGCAGGGGCTTACTATCCATAGCGATTCTAGGATATGCTTTGATTCATTTAAGATATTTACTTCATTCAATTCTATGCTTTCTTTCACAGATAGTGTCACTCCCCCACCAGCACCCTGTGCTCTGTCCTCCTGATCTATTTTGTACCCTGGTATTAGTGTCCTATTGATCATTCCACCACGTTTCTGTGATGCCTATTATATCAATAGCCTCATTGAGTATGAGGCTGTAGTTCACCCATCTTCTTACTGTGACGTCAAGCACCTGTCTATAAGCACTTTTAAGCTGTCTTCTATTTCATGATGGAATTGAATAGGTCTCTCATTTGATTTTACCTGTGTTTTTATGATAATCTCTACTAATCAGCCCCCCCCCCCCCCCCCAGGCCTGTCTTTGTCTGACCAGGGGCTCCTCTGCCCCTGTTGGCTTTGCTCCAGCCCTTAGTTTAAAAACGATTCTCCCCCTTTAAGTGCCAGCAATCTGGTTCCCATATGGTGGAGCGCATCCATCCCCTGTAAATTACCTCTTTCCCCAAAGTTTCCTCAGTTCCTGATGCCTCTGACCCCCTCCCCCTACACCAGCGTCTCATCTATGCACTGGGAGCCTGCAGCTCTGCCTCTGCCACGGGGGGGGGGGGGGGAGGGGGTCCTAGCCTAGGCCGCTGTGGGGAGGAGAGAGAAGATGGTTCCTCTGCTCTGCTGGTACCTGACACCCCCCCCCCCCCCCGCTCAGTTAGTGCCCCTCACTCCTGACTTGCAGCCCCTTTGGGCATTCTCCAATCTTAGCCCCAAGCCACCGCGTGGCAAGAGCTGGGTGTAGTGAGACACCCTGGAGCGGGGGGGGGGGGGAGACATTAATCTCCCCCCCCCCCCAATCCACCGTGCAGGGAACCAGGCTGGAACCTTAGTCACGCAGCCTCTGTTGGGGGGGGAGGCGGAATGACCGCGGCACATCAGCGCCATCTTGGTAAAGTCCGGGAAGGACCCTCGCGTGGCCGCCATATTGGGTGTGGCGGATGACGGTGCGCGGGAAGAGGAAACACTGGAGCGCGTCCCGTGCGCCATCTTGGATGTGGCGGATGAATCCTCAGCGCGCGGGAAGAGGGACGCCATGTTGATAGTGTCGGAAACAATGGAGCGTGCAGACTGTGCGCCATCTTGGGTGTGGCCCTGCCACAGTGGGCGCTATTGAGGGGCCATCTTGGGTGTGGCACGTGCTAGATTGGCTCCCCCGGTATTATGTCACAGAGAGGAGCGTGACGTCATAATTTCCCCTCGCCAGGCACAGGGAGTGGGGAAAAGGGTGGAGCCAGTGGGAGCTGGATCCCGCCCCCTCTAGGGGCAGCAGAGGTGAGCCCCTCCCTTTCCACTAAAATGGCTGCTACAGAGACACCCCCACCCCCACCCCCACGGAGCCCAGGGGCTGGTCCTGCCCCTGCTGGAGAACTGCCCCCAATAGGGGCGGGGCATGGGACTAGGGGGTGGAGCTTGGCACTCAGGAGGCGGAACTGGAGAGCAGAATGAAGCTGGGGGGGCAGGACTATTGGAAAGGCCGGAGCTGGGGGGGGGGGTTCAGAGCTGGGGGGACATAAGGGAGGGGTCTCAAGATTGCTCGGAAATTTCCCACTGCTACAACACTCACCTCCCAAAAATTGTTGATTGCGATACCCCCACCTCTACCACGGGGAGGGGGGGAGGCCAGGCACCTGGGGGTGCAGGACCAGCAGGCCTGGGGTGGGGGTCTCAGCTTACACGCAAAGGGCCCAGGCAGCAAATAGAACCCAGGAGTCCTGGCTCCCAGCGCCCCCTGCTCTAACCCTCCAGATTCCCCTCCCCTCCCCAAGCCAGGGAAAGAAACCAGGAGTCCTGACTCCGCCCCCCCCCACTCTAACCACTA
The DNA here is from genome assembly GCF_025201925.1 of Gopherus flavomarginatus. Classification (NCBI taxonomy): domain Eukaryota; kingdom Metazoa; phylum Chordata; order Testudines; family Testudinidae; genus Gopherus; species Gopherus flavomarginatus. The sequence goes on from NC_066634.1 coordinate 2,009,402, forward strand.
GTCCTCCCTCCTCTCCGAGAGCTGGGGAGAGAACCCAGGCGTCCAGGCTCCCTCCCCCCACTCTAGGCTGGTGGGAAGATGCACCAGGAGTTCGTGCTGCCGTATTACACGGCGGATTGTGACCAGGAGCGGGGGCTGATGAACACGGCCATGGGGCCCCTGCAGCGCCAGCTCCGGGCTGGCGAGTACGAGGTCTTCCAGTACGCCCCCATCTTCGAGAGCGACTTCATACAGGTATCAGGGCTGGGGGGCTGGGCTCAGAGCTGGGGGCGAGGCTATGGGGCAGCAACCAGCTGGGGCCAAGCAGCTGAAGGGGAGCACTAACCTGCCCTTCTGTGCCCCACCCGCAGATCAGCAAGCGCGGGGAGGTGGTGGACGTGCACAATCGTGTCCGAGTGGTCACGGTGGGCGTGGCCTGCACCAGCCCTGCTCTCCTGGTGCCCAACGTGCTGCTGCTGGCCCGGCCCGTGGTCCCCTCTGAGGAGAGCCGGGGCCGCAGGGGCCCCCCTGCCAAGGCACTAGAGCTCACCAGGTGAGACACACCCCCCTGCAGTAAATGGTGCCCCTCACTCCTGACTCGCAGCCCCCTCCTAGCCCAGCCCCAGACCTGCCGATGCCCCTCACTCCCGACCTGCAGCCCTGGGCTCTCCTCTCATCCCTGCTGGTGCCCCTCACTCCTGACCTGCAGCCCCTGCTAGCCCAGCCCTGTTGGTGCCCCTCACTCCTGACCTGCAGCCCTGGGCTCCCCCACCCCTCAGCCCTGACAGTGTCCCTCACTCCCGATCCACAGCCCCTGCTAGCCCAGCCCCGCCCCCCCAGCCTCTCACTCCAGACCTGCAGCCCCCCAGGCCTAGGCTCCCCAACCTCAGCCCTGACCCACAGCCCTCTACTGTTCCTGCAGGCTGCTTCCGCTGCGCTTTGTGAAGATCTCGGTGCACGACGGCGAGATGCTGCAGCTGCGGCTGAAGCTGGCCAGCGGCCGCTCGTTCTACCTGCAGCTCTGCCCCCAGGGCGATGCCCACTACGAGCTCTTCGACATGTGGGTGCAGATCATCAACCTCCTCCGGCCGCCCGCGGAGGGGAGCCACGGGGGACAGGCCCTGCCCGGAGACCCTGGGGCTTTCGGGGAACCCCTGCTCCAAGGCATCAGCCAGGACACCACTGGGGTGAGGCACCACCAGCTGCTCCTCTCCAGGCAGGGGGCTAGTGGTTAGAGCAGGGGGGGGGGGCTGGAAGCCCGGACGCCTGGTTTCTATCCCTGGCGCTGGGAGGGGAGGGGGGTCTGGTGGGGTAGAGTGGCTGAGGGGGAGCCAGGACTCCTGGGTTCTCTGCCTGGCGCTGGGAGGGGAGAGGGGGGCTGGGAGCCAGGACTCCTATGTTCTCTAGCTATAACCCATTCCGTTGTCCTCCCCAGAGCCTGGAGTCCCTGGCCCCTGAGGAAGAGGCCCCGGATGCCTTGAGCATCCGCAGTCTCCGGACTCCCAGCCCCTCTCGGGATGACCCAGGGAGCTCACACAGCCGCACACCCCCCAGCCTCAGCCCCTCACTGCCGCGCAAGCTGCCCAGCGTGGGGAGAGGGTCGCAGCGGGGCGGGTCCACAGGGGAGCGCAGGAGCCAGTCTGAGTCGCCGGAGGGGTCACCGGCCCCCCAGGAGAGGAGTCAGGGGAGCAGTCCCTCAAGCAAGAGGAAAGAGTCCAGCAGGTGATGGGGAGGGGACCAGGAAATTGGGATCTGGGGGTGTTGGGGCAATGGAATGTGTCCGGCGTAGAGGTTGAGGGGGGGGAATGAAGGGCCTGGGAGATGGGAGGCTAGGAGGTGGGGGGGGGGGAAGGTGGGGGTGATCCCAGCGTCTCATAGTCTCTTTTCTTTTCCAGGCGGGCGGATCGAGGGGGGGGAGCCAGGCAGAGCAAATCATCGCAGAGCCGGGGTAAGAGCCAGACACAGGCTGGGGAGGGTGCCCTCCCAGTGTGCCAGCCCAGCCCAGCCCTGCCCCACTGCATCCCCCAGCTCGTCTTTGCGGCCCGAGCCCAGAGCATCCTGTCTGGCCCTCCCTCTGGGGCCCGGGGGGCCAACTTCCTAACTGCACAAAACCACATGCTCTTGCTCCGCCCCTGCCCCGCCCCTTCTCTGGAGCCCCGCCCCCATCACTCCAGCCCCCTCCCTCCGCCGCTCGCTCACTGTCATCGGGCTGGGGCCGGGTGTGGGCTCCGGGAGGGACCTGGCAGCCACTTCTGGGGAGCAGTGCGGGGCCCTGGCCAGCAGGGAGCCACCAGGGGCCCTTTTCGACCGGGTGTTCTGGTCGCCCGCATGGGGCCATGTCCCCCCCCAGCCCAACCCCTGGCCCCCCAAGCCTGATGCCTGCCCCCCTGACCTGACACTGGCTCCCCCAGTCTGATACCCACCCCTCAAGACTGATACCCAGGACCCCCCCCAGCCTGATGCCCAAGCCCCCCCCAGCCCGACGCCTGGCTCCCCAGTCTGACACCCGCCCCCCAGCCCAATGCCCAGCCCGGCCCCCCCAGCCCGATGCCTAGGCCCCCCCCAGGCCCCCAACCTGACACTCGCCCCCCCAGCCCGATCCCCAGGCCCCCCCTGACCCCCCCAGTCTGACACCCGCCCCCAGCCCAATGCCCAGCCCGGCCCCCCCAGCCCGATGCCTAGGCCCCCCCCGACCCCCCCAGCCTGACATTCGCCCCCCCGGCCCAATGCCCAGCCCGGCCCCCCAGCCCGATCCCCCGGCCCCCCCAGCCTGACACTCGCCCCCCCAGCCCGACGCCCAGGCCCCCCCCGGCCCCCCCAGCCTGACACCCGACCCCCCAGCCCGATGCCCAGGCCCCCCCGGCCCCCCAGCCTGACACCCGACCCCCCAGCCCAATGCCTAGGCCCCGCCCCGTCCCCCCCAGCCTGACCCCCGCCCCCCCGCCTGACCCGGCCGGTTCTCTGCCCCCAGGCAGGAAGCCCGGCCGGATCCTGTCGCTGGTGAAGTCTCTGTCCCGCCTCAGCCTGAGTCGGGGCGACGCGCGGAGCCGCCCCCCCCCCCCCAAGGACAAGAAGAGGCACTGACGGCTGGCGGGGGAGGAGCCAGTAGAGAAGGGGGCGTGGCGTGGAGAAAGGGGCGGAGCCTCCTGGGGCAGTTGGGGGAGGAGCCTGCCTGAGAGCCCAATAAAGTCTCAGTTACCAGCACCGGGCGTTGTCCTGAGGGGGAGGGGTTACCCCATGGGGCGTGGCCAAATGGGGGCGGGGCTCTGGCAGCAGGCACCCGAGGGGTGTGTCCATGCCATGGGGGCGGGGCCAAGGCCCGGAAGCGGGAGCTCTGAACGTTTCTAGTCTCCTCCCGGTCCTCCGATCATCACTTCCGGTGCGGAGCGGAAGTGGTGCGGAGCGGGGCGGAAGTGAAGTTAGTTAAGGGGGTTGCGGGGCGGAAGTGACGCGAGCGGCGTTCCCGCGCGGCGGGATGCGGCTGCTGAGCTGGAACGTGGCCGGGCTCCGGGCCGGGCCGGGGCCCGCGGGGCTCGGGGCGCTGGGCGGGGACGTGATCTGCCTGCAGGAAACCCGCGTCACGCGTGAGCGGGGTCAGGGGTCACAGGGGCGGAGCCAGGGGAAGGGAGTAGGGCAAGGGTCACAAGGGTGGGGGTCAGGGGTCACAGGGGCGGAGCCAGGGGAAGGGACTAGGGCAAGGGTCACAGGGATAGGGGTCGGGGTCACGGGGAGGAGCTAAGGGAAAGGAGCAGGGGTCAAAGGGCAGGGCTTGGGGAAGGGGTCAAAGGGCAAGGTTCACAGGGCATGGACAGGGAAGTAGTGATGGCAGTGGGGGGGTCAGAGGTCAACAAGCAGGGCCAGCGATGGGGGTCGGGGGCACTGTGCAGAAGGGGGCCAGAGGGTCCCAGCCTGACCCCACGGTGACCCCGTGTCCCCAGGGGACCTGCTGGCGGAGCCATTGGCCATGGTGGACGGCTACAACTCCTACTTCAGCTTCTGCCGCACCCGGAGCGGCTACTCAGGTAACGGGGGAGGGCTTGGGACCCAGGCGTCCGGGCTCCCAGCCCCTCCCCGAGCCGCGGCTAGCACCGGACTCCTGGGTTCTCTCTCGCTCTTTCTCCCCACAACCAGGTGTGGCGACCTTCTGTAAGGACAGTGCCACCCCGCTGGCGGCGGAGGAGGGGCTCTCCGGGCTCCTGGCCCAGCCCGGGGAGGGTGGCGCCGTGGGGTGTTATGGAGACCTAGGGGCCTTCACACCGCAGGAGCTGAAGGCGCTGGACAGTGAGGGGCGCGCGGTGATCACCCACCACCGCATACGGTGAGGGGCGCCTTGGGGCCGTGTCCCCGAGGATTGTGGGGTGAGGAGCTGTGGGCCCACAGAGTGCTGGGTTGGGGAGGGCAAGGAGCCAGGTGTGGGGAGATTGTTGTTGGCAAGGGCTAGGGGGTGGGACGCAGATGCCAGCCTAACACACTCCCAATGTGTTTTCTGCCTTCTCCCCCCCCACAGGACATCGGCACAGCAGGAGACCACCCTGACAGTGATCAATGTGTACTGCCCACGGGCCGACCCCCAGCGCCCCGAGCGCGCTGCCTACCAGGCATCCTTCTACCAGCTGCTGCAGGGCCGGGCCGAGGCGCTGCTAAGAGACGGGGGGTATGTACCCTGCCCCCCCCCCCCGCAATCCCTGGCACCCCGGGCCAAGGTACTGCTGAGAGATCATATCCCCCTCAGTCTCCTCTGACCCTATCAACCCAAACCCAAGCACCTCTTGAAGCCAGAGGGTCCAGGTTGCCCCCCCATCTCACTGTGGACCACGCCCCCGCACTCAGGTCTTGTCTCTCCTCGGAGCGCCTCCTAGGACTAGAGACCTCCCCTCCAACTGAGGTGCTGCCTCCCCCCATCCTCTCATTGCCTGGGCTCATCATTTGCAGATGACACCAAACTGGGAGGGATTGCAACTGCTTTGGAGGACAGGGTCAAAATTCAAAATGATCTGGACAAATTGGAGAAATGGTCTGAGGTAACAGGATGAAGTTTAACAAAGACAAATGCAAAGTGCTCCACTTAGGAAGGAACAATCAGTGTCACACACACAGAATGGGAAGAGACTGTCTAGGAAGGATGACGGCAGAAAGGGATCTGGGGGTTATAGTGGACCACAAGCTAAATATGAGTCAACAGTGTGATGCTGTTGCAAAAAAAGCAAACGTGATTCTGGGATGCATTAACAGGTGTGTTGTGAGCAAAAGTCATTCTTCCACTCTGCTCCATGCTGGTCAGGCCTCAACTGGAGTGTTGTGTCCAGTTCTGGGCACCGCACGTCAAGAAAGACATGGAGAAATTGGAGAGGGTCCAGAGAAGAGTGACAGGAATGATTAAAGGTCTTGAGAACATGACCTATGCAGGAAGCTGAGAGAACTGGGTTTGTTTAGTTTGGAAAAGAGAAAACAGACAGGGGACATGACGGCAGTTCTCAGGTATCTGAAGGTGTCGTAAGGAGGAGGGAGAAAACTTGTTCACCTTCGCCTCTAAGCAATGGGCTTAAACTGCAGCAAGGGAGGTTTAGGTTGGACATTAGGAAAAAGTTCCTAACTGTCAGGGTAGTTAAACGCTGGAATAGATTGCCTAGGGAAGTTGTGGAATCTCCATCTCTGGAGATATTTAAGAGTAGGTTAGATAAATGTCTATCAGGGATGGTCTAGACAGTATTTGGTCCTGCCATGAGGGCAGGGGACCGGACTCAACGACCTCTGACTCCCCAGCCCCATTTTTTGTCTTCCAGCCACGTTGTGATCTTGGGGGACATCAACACGTCGCATCGGCCCATCGACCACTGTGAGCCAGGGGACCTGGTTAGTGCCCAGGGGGGTCCCCCTCTAATCTGGGGGGAATGGGGAGCCGGGACTCCTGGGTTCTCGCCTCAGCTCTGGGAGGGCTGAAGAGGTTGTTTGTTCTTTCATAGCTTTACACTGACTCTCCCCCTCTCCCTCCCCCAGGAGGCGTTCCAGGAGCACCCAGGCCGGCGCTGGCTGGACGGGTTCCTGTGGGCGCCAGATGGGCCCCCCGGGCAGGGGCTCTTCGTCGACACCTTCCGCCTCCTGCACCCCAGCCAGCCCTACGCCTTCACCTGCTGGCGCATTGACACAGGCGCCCGTCTCACCAACCACGGCACGCGGCTAGACTACGTCCTGGCCGACCGGGCCCTGGCGCTGGCCGAGCTGCGAGATGCCCGAATCCTGCCTGAGGTGCCTGGCTCTGACCACTGCCCTGTGCTGGCCGAGCTGGCAGCCACCTTCCTGCCAGCGCCCCGCTGCCCCCCCCTCTGCACCCGCCACATGCCCGAATTCGCCGGCACCCAGCAGAAGCTCAGCCGCTTCCTGGTCAGGGTGGAGCCAGGAGCAGGGGCTGCGGGAGTCCACAGGACATGTCGGGGGGAAGGGGTGGGACCGGGGTGCTCCGCACGGAGGGGTAGACGCCTGCCCAGGGGACAAGGGGACCTTCTGAAGTATTTCAGAGCCGCACAGGGCCAGCTGGGGACAGGCATGGGCCAGAATGGACAAGAGTTAGACCAGAATGCCTCAGGGCACGGGACACAGGAACTGGCCCAGGATGCGCTGGGGCAGAGAGGACAAGAGGCAGCCCACAGTGCACCAGGGCAGGGCAGACAATTGGAGCTGACAATGGGGCAGGCAGTGGTGCTGTGTGGCCCCACTCTCCCACCCTGTTGCCCAGGCCACAGGGAGCCCTGCGCCCTGCGAACTGTCCGCAAACCCGGCCCCAACCGTGGGCGGCGTTTCTACGTCTGTGCCCGGCCCCCAGGGCGCCGCAGTGACCCCCGTGCCCGCTGCGACTTCTTCCGCTGGGCTGGCAAGGGGCGCTCATGAGCCAGGGGCTGGAGCAGCTCTTCTGGGGCTTCACTCCCCAGCCCCATAGGAAAGGTGCAGGGCATTGTGGGTCTGTTCTCCCACCTCACCCTTCAATTCTTTTTGTAACTCAGGTTTTTCTTGTTGGGAGTATTGACCTGGGAGAGTCTGGAGGGGGTTTCAGTTTGGAGCTGGCTAGGGATGTGTGTTCCCCAAGGGTCAGTCCTAGGACCAATCCTGATGATACTAAAGTGATTGGGCAACGAAATGAAAGATGTTAGGAATCATTAAAAAGGGGATAGAGGATAAGACTGAGAATATACTATAACTCCATGGGACGCCCGCATCTTAAGGGGGCGGGGATATGATAGAGGTCTGTATTTACTTAGTCCCATAATACAAGAACATGGGGCCACCAAATGAAATGAAAATGAATGGGCAGCAGATTTAAAATAAGTCAAAGGAAGTTCTTCACACCTTACATTGAACAATAGTCAACACTAGAACCTTAGACTCAGGACTCACAGTTCGATACAGATATCTCATAATATTACTGATCTTCTGTTAATGTTTTGCCATTAGCACCCTTGTTTATGCCTATTGTTTCTGTGCCGCTCACCTGTCTCTTCCCTGGTGTCTTCCTAGGGACTATGTTACCTTTTAACAGATTGGTAAATTTCTTCCCCAAGCTAGAAAGCTAGAAAATGTGGCAAAAGACCACCTTGGCTTACCCTTGAGATCTTGCGTGACCTACAAAATAAAAATCATGAAGGATGAATATAGGCAAATAACACAGGAATGCAGAGGCAAGATTAAAGGCACACTTAAACTAGCTATGGGAAACAAGAAGACTTTTTATCAATACATTAGAAACAGTAACGGGAGACTTGGAAATGGCAGAGATGCTTAATGACTTCTTTGTTTTGGTCTTCACTGAGAAGTCTGAAGGAATGTCTAGTATAGTGAATGCTTACGGGAAGAGGGTAGGTTTAGAAGAGAAAATAGGGAAAGAGCAGGTAAAAAATCACTTAGATGCCTGCAAGTCACCATAGAAGAGGTATCTGAGCCTCTAGCTATTATCTTTGGAAGGGGGCAAATATAGTGCCCATCTATAAAACAACCCAGGAAACTACAGACCAGTTAGTTTAGAAACACTTGGAAGGTGGTAGGGAATAGCCAGCATGGATTTGTAAGGAACAAATCGTGTCAAACTAATCTGATAGCGTTCTTTGATAGGATAACGAGCCTTGTGGATAGTAAGGCATTTGATACATTTTTAAGTTTGCGGACGATACCAAACTGGGAGGGATTGCAACTGCTTTGGAGGACAGGGTCAAGTTTCACATACTGTTGCAAACATTTGGGTTTGAAGGGTGTCAGTGTCATCACAGAGTATTTGGTCCTGCCATGAGGGCAGGGGACTGGACTTGCTTCCAGTCCTAGAGTCTATGAGAATTAATTAACAACAAATTCTTCACCTTTCTTTGTCTCACCATACTGGAGACATACTTCTCCCACTCCCAGGCTTTCCCTCCCTGGGCTTATCCTGGAGAAACACTAGAAAGACTTCCCTCCACCAAGATTTGAAAGTATCTTGTCTCCTGATTGGTCAGGTGTTTATGACAGCATCAAAACCATAATATTTTCTGGTATTACCCAAATGGTCTAACTATTAACATTTTTCTACCCCTTGCAGGGTGGCATTCTTTCTTTTACAAATAGCCTTGCTGACTGTAGGCAAAACAGGAATTACCCTCATATTTTCCTGTGTTTTTTGTTCCATAGGCAGGCTAGGTTTTAATGGGTAATTCAAGTTTTTCTTCTTATATAGCCGACCCAAGTTTGTAATGTTTTTCTTGCTGTGTTAAGCTTTAAGTTTATTTACAGGTAATAGCTGAAAAGCATCATTACCATATTACCTTCAAGGATTTTTCCAAAAATCATACACACTATACATTGTTACAGGGGTACTTACTAACATTGAAATAAATGTAATGTTTAATATTAACAATAACATTTAGCATATTCAACTCCTGCTTACAAAACACACAGAGACCTGATAAAGAAAAAACAGTCTTAGAACTTTACATATTTTCTTTTCCTTTACAATGCTTTGTTTTTACATAGCTGTATATATATTTGGATTATAAAGCTTTTAACTTATATTTGAGAGAGGTGAGTTTTGATTTTGTCCACCTATGATTTGCCTCTTTCCACCACTGCATGAAACGATTAACCTCTCCTTTAGCCAATTTAGGTTTAGGTTGCCTGAGTTTGTCCTCCTAAATCATATCAGACAAAAAGATCCCAGGATCCCTACCAGAACAGAGTGGGAACCAACTTATTAGCACAGTGCTCTGCTAAAAGGGAGAGCACTTAACAAAGGAAGCAGAATCTGATATGTTTACCTGGGCCAGGCATGCAGATCTTATTTCCTTACCAACTATAACCCATCCTCTGTTAATTTGTTCCATTCTGTGCATCCGAAGAAGTGAGCTGTAGCTCATGATAAGGTGCTACAAACTTTCTTGTCATTCATCCTACTTTCCCGTTTTGAGGGCACTCAGGAAGGGTGTCGGAGGTCGGGTCACTCCCTCTGGGGCACCTGGCATTGGCCACTGGCGGGAGGCAGGCTCAATGGAAACGCCCCCCAGGATCTGGGTCTCTGAAAGCGGGGGGGGGAGGGGGGGGGTCACACACACGGGGAGACCCCTGCAAGGTTATTAGGCAGCAGCACAACCCAGCCCCGAGTGCAATGGGCTCTGTCACCCCCCCGGGGGCCCCCACTCCATGCGGCGCTGCCCGGACCCCGCTTGGCTGCGGCGGGACTCGGGTTTAGCTGCTGCTGACCCCGCCCAGGACCGAGCCGGGCCAGGCCGAGACGAGCCGAGCCGAGCCGGTCTCCCCAGGCAGCCCGGCCCGGGTCCCAGCCAGACCGACCCCCCCCCCGCCGCCGGGCTCCCCCCGCTCCCTGCAGCTCCTGCTCCGGATGCAGCAGCAGCCGCCGCTCCCCGCGCGAGGGCCGCGCCCGCTTTTATACCCCGCCCCGCTCCGGGCCGGCCAATGGGGCGGCCGGAGCATCTGCGCATGCGCCCTTCTGCCCCGCCGGTGGCCGCGGTTCACCAGAGCGGCCGCCAGGTGGCGTCAGAGCGGCGGGGCCTTATATAGGGCGCCCCCCCCCCCCCGCTGCAGAGAGCGCAACTTCCCCCCCCATGCACCCCAACCACTTTCCCCTGCCCCCCCCCAGCCTCTCTGGACCCCCCCTGCCCCCCACCGAGCTGCTGCCCCCAGATAGCCCCCCTACGCAGGGATCCTGCCTGGCCCCGCGGGGCAATGCCCCAGGGTGGTTCTGGGGCTGTGTCAGGGTTGGGGGCAGAGGGTGATCCCCCACCTTGGTGCAGCCGGGGGGGGGGGGGGCGGTTCCCTGCTGCCAGGCTGGAGCCTCTGCATGGATCCGATTAGCTGAGTTTTGGGCACAGACTTTGTGAGGTTTTGGTGCTGAATGTCCCCTGCGTCCCCCCCTGCCCCAGTACCCGTTGTACCCTATTGGAGACAGCGCAGCGCGACCCAGCCCTTGTCCGTATGATTTTAGGAGGCACTGGCTTCGCTGGTGCCTTCTCTGGAGTCGCTGGTAAAACCAGGCCGTGGTCCCACCTGTTACCAACCCCGGTGCCCCTGTCACTGGAATGTCAGGTCTCACGAAACACCCCCCCCCCCCCCAAAATGGGATTTTCTCCTTGACGTGAATACAAATGAAAAAGGCCCTTGGAAATCTAATGGGGGTTTATGCCCTGCTGCTTCCACACTAATTAACGCTAATTATTATTCATCACAACAGTAGGTTTATTACATGAGGACAATGGCAACCCTCATCCAAGCCCTCCCGTTTGTCACTCACGGCCCTCGGAAGGAGCCGGTCACGGGACAAGGCTCCCCCGTTTCACTGGGGAGTCGCAGATGTGAAACACAGGAAGGGATTTAAGAAGCCGACTCAGGGTGTCTACACCACCCACAGGGCGTCGGGTCCTGAGCCGTCCAGGCAAAGGACCCACGTTCCGCCCCAGTCAAACTTGTTCTTCGGCGTCACGTTCAGACCAGGAGCTGCCTATTTACTTTTAAAAACAGCAAGAAATTATCCGCCTCCTTTTCTGTGTGAATCTCCCCAGCGGGTAGAGACGGCTCGGCTCGGCTTAGCGCTTGGACGTCCAGGGGCTCGGGCTGCTGCCCCCCCGGAGCCCTAGGGACAGCTATGTCTGGCTGCCATTAGGGAGTCCCCCCCAGACCTCCCTGTAACATTTCGCAAACCCCCGTTTGGGAACCAGGCAAATCTCTAGATGAGTAGATGGACTCCTCCCTGGAAGACTTCTGAGTACCCCCAGGGGGCACTGGTCTAACCCACTCCCCTCCCCTCCCCTCCCCTCCAGAGCCGGGAAGAGAACCCAGGTGTCCTGGCTCCCAGCCCCCCGCTCTAACTCACTAGCCCCCCAGTCCCCTCCCAGAGCCGGAGACAGAACCCAGGCGTCCTGGCTTCCAGCCCCCCCTGCTCTAACCCACTAGCCCCCAGAGCCAAGGAGAGAACCCAGGAGTCCTGACTTCCAGCCCCCCCTGCTCTAACCCACTAGCCCCCAGAGCCAGGGAGAGAACCCAGGAGTCCTGGCTCCCAGCCACCCCCGCTCTAACCCACTAGCCCCCCACTCCCCTCCCAGAGCCATGGAGAGATCCCAGGCGTCCTGGCTCCCAACCCCCAGCAGAGCCAGGGAGAGAACCCAGGAGTCCTGGCTCCCAGCCCTCCCCGCCTTGGGGCAGCCATCTGGGACCACAGCGTGTGCCCTACTCAGCCCCCCAGGCCTTTAATCCACCCCCCCCCCAGACTACAGCATAGACCCAGACATGGAGGGCGGCAGAGGCGTGGTCCCCTCTGCCAGCCACACACCTCGCCCCCCCCAGTACTCCCCCCTTGCTATCCAAGTCCTGGCCCTCCCAGTACCTCCGCCTTAGGGGTCAGGGCTGGACACCTGGGTTCTCTGGAAGCGGCGTCTGGTGGGTTGGGGTGCAGGGGAGCCCGGACGCCTGGGTTCTCCCCCCCGTGCTCGGTGCCTGGAGGAGGAGGGGGGGGTCCAGTTGCCGATGGCTCCGTTCAGCTCTTGTCCCGGCCTTCAGCAGCGTCCGCTCGGCTCCGCTCCCTGGCCAGACCGACTCAGTGGGGGACGGGGGCGGGACCCAGCTGTGAGGCTGGTCATGTGACCGAATCAGCTGTTTTCCTCGCCCCCCCCCGGCTTTCCCTGGTGACAAACAGCGCCCCCCCCTCACCCCCCGGCCTGTCCACCAGTCTCGGGGGGGGGGGGGGCTCGCTCCAATGTCCAAGGCTGCAACCCCCCAACTGGTGTCCGGGAGCAGTGGGGGGGTGCCCCCAGAGATCGAGGTGACCCCTTCCAGGCCCCCTCCATGACCACGACGCCTGGGGTGGGGATGCCAGGCAGTGGGGCAGCAGGAACCACAGTTACAGGGCCGTGCTTAGGATTTATGGGGCCCTAGGCAGTATTATTAAACTGTGCCCCTATGCCGGATGGCAGCCCAAGCTCACAGCCTGGTGCGGGAGGGGGAGGAGGGACTTGACAGCAAAGGATAATGAGATGCCCAGCCTGCCTCATGGTGGTGGAGAGTCACAGATCCCCGCAGAGACTTCCATGCCCTCTCCCTCATGCAGAATGGACATGAAGAAAGTACCTAATTAAAAGCACTAAAATTTGGGAATAAAAAATGTCAGTCACAGGTTTTTTGATGTGCCCTGAAGTTTGTCAGAGATTTATTTGCAAAAACGTCATAGTAAGGGTGAGTCAGCTGTCCTGCTGAATACAACATTACATATAATGGAATACATGATGCTGTTTTACATTTTCTTCATCAGTATTTCTAAGTTGAATTTATATTTTAAATGTACTCAAATCTTAAGCCAGCATTCCAGATTACTACATATTTAACTCACTGAAACAAAGACATTCTTTTAATCAGAGAGATTTAGTGTGTTCATAACAATGTTCATTGCTTTTAGAAAAAGGGAACAATAATTTACTTTGTGTGATCTCCATAACAAGAGACATGGTTATGAAATTTCACCAACTTTAAAAAAATGTTTCCAAAGATTTTAGGTATAAGAAGGATTTTGTCTTACTAAGGTACTGATTTTGCTGGAGGGTTCTTTTAAAACTAGTTTGTCGGATAGTCAGAAGTAAAGAAAGGGAACTCTTTGTCCAGCTATCTGGAAGGGAAGGACTGTTGTCCCTTTAAGGGCTCTCTTCAGTGGGGAGTGGAGGGAGAGGTGGTGAAGAGATGGACAGAAAGGACAGGAAGACTTGGAAGCACTTTTTTTTTTAACTATAGTAATTAAAATGTGTATTTAGATAAAGGAGGTCTTTTGAAGGATTTATTTAAAAAACTCTGTGTGAAGATCCACACATTTAAGGCTAAAGATGATTGTGCATCTAAAACTCTATGCAAGCATTTTTTAGAAATGTGATTTTATAATCTTCACCAGCTCACTAATGAAATATTTTTAAAGCAAATTTTAAACTAAGGTCCTGTAGACTGACATGTTCTGTGTAAATATTACATTAATGCACAACTGTTTTTGTCAGTAAAGTCAGAAACTGACAGTATAAAAATTTATTTGGGCATAAGCTTTCGTGGACATCTGATGAAATGGGTTCTAGTCCACAAAAGCTTATGCCCAAATAATTTGTTAGTCTTTGAGGTGACACAAGGACTCGTCCTTGTTTTTGCTGATACAGACTAACAGGACTACCACTCTGAAACCTGTCAGTATATACCTTGGGGTTGGCAGATGCCTGTTAAATGGCTTTATTACCCCTTGAATGTCTCTTTAACAGTTTCAATGTTGTGCTAATAGGTCTGGCAGGCTGGAGGTTTTTTCATTTTTAACTGCTAGATTCCCTCCCAAGGAAGACTCGCCAGGCTAGAGCAGCCATCTGTGGGAGCCTGCAGGAAGGGTCAAAACAGGGATAGGAAAACAAGCGGGTGGACACTAAGACCCAGTGGTGCCCCAAATTTTCAGGTGCCCTACGCAGCTGCCTATGTTGCCTATGCCTAAGGACGGCCCTGCACAGTTACATCCCCCCCCCGCAGGAAACACCCCAAACTTTTATTCAAAAATGTCTGTAGCTACGAGGACAGCGCGGGGGGGGGTCTCTCAGGGCACGGGGGGGGGGCAGCGAACTGCAAATGACCGTGGCGGGGGGAGGGGGGCTGCCATTCCCACTTTGGCCACCTGCGGGTTCATGAGTCTGTAGCCCCCACAAAGCGGGTTTAACAGCCCCCCCCGTGCGATGCCTGCTGGGAGGGTGGAAAGGGGGGGCGCACAAGTTCCCCCCACATAAAGGACCCAGTGGGCTAAATACTCCGATGTCATTTAAACCCTGCCTGGTGCCCCCCCTCCCTGAGCAGGGAGCCCCCCCATTGTAACGACCCCCCCCCTTGGCCTTTTGTTCTTCGCCTAAAAAAACGTGTTACAAAGTTTTTTCCCACGGGGGGTGGGTGGCAGGAACCACCCCCCCCGAGAGCCCCCTTTGCTGCGGAGGAGAAGGATGCTCTGATTTGGGGGAGTCAAGTGAGGTACCAGTGGAGGGGTCACGACAACCCCCCCCTTTCCTCTGTGACTCGACACTAAAAGGGGAAATCGGGAGGCAGGAGCCCCCCCCATGGGACACCAGGGACCGGGAACAAAGGAACCGTAATTTCAGGGAGTGCAGCATGTAAAACCGCCAACCCCCCTCCCCTCCGGAAACAAAAGGCCGCAGCATCTTGGGACCCCCCCAGCCCCGCTGCCAAGGGCCCCAGCTGCAGATGGGGGTTCATGGGGGGCTGATACAGTGAGTTCCTGAAACCTTGGTGGGCGGGGGGGGAGCCTGGGTCTGGAATAGGCGGGAGGGGCAGGTTGGGAGGTCCAGCCCCTCTGGAGCAGGTGGGCTGCAGTGAGGGCACAAGATGGGCACAACCCCCCCAGAGCACTGTGGGGCTGCCCTACAGCCAAGTGCAACTGTGATTATCTCCCCCCCCCCGCCACATGGGGCCCCTAGGGCCAGCCCCCCCACCAACCAGGCAGGGAGCCCAGGGGCCCACATGGCAGGGGAAAACCTGGCCCAGGATTCAGTGGGTTACAGCACAGGGGGGGTTGGGAGCCAGGATTCCTGGGTTCTCCCCCCAGCTCTGGGAGGGGAGCAGTGGGGGGATAGGTGCCCGGACCCCTGGGTTCCACGCAGTCAGGGACACAGACACAAGCTGAGTGGGTTTTATTTAGAGCCCTTGTCAGGTCACGCCGGAGGGTCTGCCCCGTGCAGCGGGGGGGGTGTCCGTCCCACGCCGGGGGGGGCCGTCCATCCCGGGCTCAGGCACTGCTGGTGACGCACTGGGCCCCCAGGCTGCCGAAGGAATCCCGCTCCCACTCGCTCATGAGGGCGAAGTGCAGGGGCCGCTGGCAGAAATGGCAGGCGGAGGACGCGGGGGGCTGCAGGGGGAGCCCCACATCCTGCCAGCCCTGCACCAGGCGCTCTGGGGGGGGAGATGGGATGAGACCTCTGTGCCCCCCCAGGTACCCTGCCAGCCTCCCTCCGCTGCCCCAATCTCCCCTCCCCCTGGGATCTTCATCCTTCACCGACTGCCCCCACCCAGGTACCCTCCCAGCCTCCCCCCGCTGCCCCAATCTCCCCTCCCCCTGGGATCTTCATCCTTCACCGACTGCCCCCCCCAGGTACCCTGCCAGCCTCCCCCCGCTGCCCCAATCTCCCCTCCCCCTGGGATCTTCATCCTTCACCGACTGCCCCCCCAGGTACCCTCCCAGCCTCCCCCCGCTGCCCCAATCTCCCCTCCCCCTGGGATCTTCATCCTTCACCGACTGCCCCCACCCAGGTACCCTGCCAGCCCCTCACTGCACCAGCTGTGAGTGTGTGGGAGGGGGACTGGCGTGTAACCCCTGACCTCTGTCCCCAGCCCCCTCCACTGCCCCAATATCCCCTCCCCCTGGGATCTTCATCCTTCCCTGACTGCCCCCCCCAAGTGCCCCTGCCCAGCCCTCACCTCGCTCCCATTTACCCCCCCCAGCTCCAGATGGCCCGTCCCCTCCCCCCAGCCCGCTGCCCTCACCCACGAAGTAGTCCATCATGGGGGGCGTGTGGTGGGGGGAGGGCGCCAGGCGCAGCAGCTCCTCGCCCCGGGGCACCGTGGGGTAGTTGATGGCTTGGACGTAGATGTTGTGCTGGGACAGGAGAAGGTCACAGAGCCGGGAGTTCAAGGCCGCGTCGCCCACCTGCAGGGGGACAATCGGAGAGACAAGGGTGGGACCCAGGAGTCTGGGAAATACCCGCTCCCGCCTCCACACCACATACACCTCCCCGCTCTCCTCCTGGGGTCCTGGCTCCCAGCCCCCCTGCTCTAACCACCAGGCACCACTGCCCTCCCAGAGCCGGGAGAGAACCCAGGAGTCCTGGCTCCCAGCCTCCCTGCTCTAACCACCAGGCCCCACTGCCCTCCCAGAGCCGGGAGAGAACCCAGGAGTCCTGGCTCCCAGCCTCCCTGCTCTAACCACCAGGCCCCACTGCCCTCCCAGAGCCGGAAGAGAACCCAGGAATCCTGGCTCCCAGCTCCCCCTGCTCAAGCCCCCCGCCCCGAGGACCCAGGCGTCCGGCCGTACCCGGATGGGGATGATGTGGCTGGGGCACCTGACGAGGGGCAGCCCCGCGTCCATCAGCAGCTGCCGCATGTGCTTGACGTTGCGCTGGTGGGCCCGGCGCAGCCCCCGGCCCTCGGGCCCAGCCAGCACCCGCAGCGAGGCCAGGGCGCCGGCCAGCACCGGGGGGGGCAGCGAGGTGGTGAAGATGAAGCCAGCCGCGTAGGAGCGAACCGTGTCCACCAGGGCCGCCGTGCTGGCGATGTACCCCCCAACGCAGCCGAAGGCCTTCCCTGGGGGAGAGAGCAGGGTGAGACAGTGCCCCTGGCGCCGGGGCCAGGCCCTGCTGGGAGAGCCCCCCGCCCCACAGCACAGCGCCCCCTGGCGCCGGGGCCAGGCCTGCTGGGAGAGCCCCCCGCCCCACAGCACAGCGCCCCCTGGCGCCGGGGCCGGGCCCGCTGGGAGAGCCCCCCGCCCCACAGCGCAGCGCCCCCTGGCGCCGGGGCCGGGCCCGCTGGGAGAGCCCCCCGCCCCACAGCACAGCGCCCCCTGGCAGCCGGGGCCGGGCCCTGCTGGGAGAGCCCCCCGCCCCACAGCACAGCGCCCCCTGGTGCCGGGGCCGGGCCCGCTGGGAGATCCCCCCAATCCACAGCACAGCGCCCCCCTGGCGCCGGGGCCGGGCCCGCTGGGAGGAGCCCCCCGCCCCACAGCACAGCGCCCCCTGGTGCCGGGGCCGGGCCTGCTGGGAGAGCTCCCCGCCCCACAGTACAGCGCCCCTGGCGCCGGGGCCGGGCCTGCTGGGAGAGCCCCCCGCCCCACAGCACAGCGCCCCCTGGCGCCGGGGCCAGGCCTGCTGGGAGAGCCCCCCGCCCCACAGCACAGCGCCCCCTGGCGCCGGGGCCGGGCCCGCTGGGAGATCCCCCCAATCCACAGCACAGCGCCCCCTGGCGCCGGGGCCGGGCCCGCTGGGAGAGCCCCCCGCCCCACAGCACAGCGCCCCCTGGTGCCGGGGCCGGGCCTGCTGGGAGAGCTCCCCGCCCCACAGTACAGCGCCCCCTACTGCCCCAGCCCCCACCTGCTGGAGAGAGCCCCCTGGCCCACAGCACAGCGCCCCCTGGTGCCAGGGAGACGCCCCCTGACTAGGCCCCTGCTCAGTCTCCTGCCCCCCAGCATCCCCCGCCCTAGGGTGCCTCCCCCCCGACTCACCCAAGGTGCCGGAGACAATGTCGACCTTGCCCAGCACCCCGTCACGCTCCGCGATGCCAGCCCCACGGGCGCCGTACAGCCCCACGGCGTGAACTTCGTCCACGAAGGTGAGGGCGCCGTGCTCATGGGCCACGTCACACAGCTCCTCCAGGGGGCAGATCCCACCTGCGAGGGGAGAGGGAGCAGCTGTGGGGGGTCCCTGGGACACAGGGGCAGGGCACAGGGGTTCTGGGATGCAGGGGGGGGGCCCTGGGATGCGGGGGGAGGGTGGGACCCTAGGGGGGCAGGGGGTGGGTCCCTGGGACCCTTGGGGGCAGGGCAGGGGGGGTCCCTGGGATGAAGGGGGAGGGTGCCACCCTGAGGGGCAGGGCAGGGGGATCCCTGGGGGGTGAGGTGGGGGGGTCCCTGGGATGTGGGGGCGGGGTGGGGGGGTCCTGGAGGGAGGGGCGGAGGGGTCCCTGGGATGGGAGGGGAGGGTGGGACCTGGGGGGCGGGGCAGGGCGAGGGGATCCCTGGGATGCAGGGGGAGGGTGGGACCCTGGGGGGCAGGGCGGGGGGACCCTGGGATGTAGCAAAGCGGGGCTGGGGGGGGGTCGGTGGGCTGCGGGGAGGAGGACGGGACCCTACCGTCCATGGAGTGCACAGTCTCAAAGGCCACAATCTTGGGGATGCCAGGGGGGCTGCGGCTCAGCAGCTGGGCCAGGTGCTGGGGGTCGTTGTGCCGGAAGACGTGTTTGGGGACCCCGCTGTTGCGGATCCCCTGGATCATGGAGGCGTGATTCCCCGCGTCTGAGAAGATCTCACAGCCTGGGAGCGGGGCGGGGGGGGTGTTAGTGCTGTGACTAGAACCCAGGCGTCCGGGCTCCCAGTCCCCCCGCTCTAACTCCCAGCCCCGACTCCCCTCCCAGAGCTGGGGCAAGAACCCAGAAGTCCTGGTTCCGCCCCCCCCGCTCTAACCACTAGCCTCCACTGCCCTCCAAGAGCTGGGTAGAGAACCCAGGAGTCCTGGCTCCCAGCCTCCTGCTCTAACCACTAGCCCCCACTCCACTCCCAAAGCCAGGGAGAGAACCCAGGCGTCCGAGTACCTGGCATCATCCTGGCGAGGGTGAAGAGGGTGGAGTCGTTGGCAACGTAGCAGGAGGAGAACAACAAGGCGGCGTCTTTGCGATGGAGCTGGGCCAGCTCCCGTTCCAGGTCCACATGGTACTGGCTGGTGCCCGAGATGTTCCTGGTGCCCCCGGCCCCCAAGCCATGGTGCTGCAGGGCGTCCCTAGAGGAGAGAGAGAGGTCAGCACACAGGGCTGGGCTAGCAGGGGCTGCGGGTCGGGAGTAAGGGGCACTGGCAGGGCTGGGGGGGAGGCCAGGGCTGGGCTAGCAGGGGCTGCAGGTCGGAAGTGAGGGACATTGGCAGAGCCAGGCGGGGAGCCCAGGGCTGGGGCGGGGGCAGGGGGCTGCGTGTCAGGAGTGAGGGGCACAGGCAGGGCCTTGTGGGGGAGCCCAGGGCCTAGAGGGGCTGCAGATGGGAGTGAGGGGCAACCGCAGGCTGGGGGGAGCCCAGGGCTGGGCTAGCAGGGGCTGCGGGTCAGTTGTGAGGGGCACCGGCAGAGCTGGGGGGAGCCCAGGGCTGGGCTAGCAGGGGCTGCGGGTCAGTTGTGAGGGGCACCGGCAGGGCTGGGGGGAGCCCAGGGCTGGGCTAGCAGGGGCTCCGTGTCGGGAGTGAGGGGCACCAGCAGGGCTGTTGTGGGGAGCCCAGGGCCGGGCTGGCAGGGGGCTGCAGGTCGGGAGTGAGGGGCACCCTCTCACATGGCAGCCTGCAGCACCCGTGGGTGGCGGCTCATGGCCAGGTAGTCATTGCTGCACCAGACCGAGACCTCGGGGCCCGCGGCCTCCCGGGCGAAGGGGAAGGCATCCGCCCGGCGCGTCACCGTCTTGAAGACGCGATAGGTGTGATCCCGGCGCTTGGCCTCCAGCCGCCCCTCCAGGAAGGTATCATAGGAGAAAGCTCCGGATCCTGGTGGGGGACAGACAGAGTCGGAGACAGACCCCCCAGACACAGCAGTTCCCCCCTCGCTTCCCCCCCGACACAGGGGGTTCCCCCCTCGCTTCCCCCCCAGACACAGCAGTTCCCCCCTCACTTCCCCCCAGACACAGGGTTCCCCCCTCGCTTCCCCCCCAGACACAGTAGTTCCCCCCTCGCTTCCCCCCCAGACACAGGGGTTCCCTCCCTCGCTTCCCCCCCAGACACAGGGGTTCCCCCTCTCACTTCCCCCCCAGACACAGGGTTCCCCCCTCGCTTCCCCCCGACACAGCAGTTCCCCCCTCGCTTCCCCCCCAGACACAGGGGTTCCCTCCCTCGCTTCCCCCCCAGACACAGCAGTTCCCCCCTCACTTCCCCCCAGACACAGGGGTTCCCCCCTCACTTCCCCCCCAGACACAGGGGTTCCCTCCCTCGCTTCCCCCCCAGACACAGGGTTCCCTCCCTCGCTTCCCCCCCAGACACAGTAGTTCCCCCCTCACTTCCCCCCCAGACACAGGGGTTCCCTCCCTCACTTCCCCCCCAGACACAGGGGTTCCCTCCCTCACTTCCCCCCCAGACACAGGGTTCCCTCCCTCGCTTCCCCCCCAGACACAGGGGTTCCCCCTCTCACTTCCCCCCCAGACACAGGGTTCCCCCCTCGCTTCCCCCCGACACAGCAGTTCCCCCCTCGCTTCCCCCCCAGACACAGGGGTTCCCTCCCTCGCTTCCCCCCCAGACACAGCGGTTCCCCCCTCCCTTCCCCCCCAGACACATGGGTTCCCTCAATCGCTTCCCCCCCAGACACAGGGGGTTCCCCCCTCACTTCCCCCCCAGACACAGGGTTCCCTCAATCGCTTCCCCCCGACACAGGGGTTCCCTCCCTCGCTTCCCCCCCAGACACAGCGGTTCACCCCTCGCTTCCCCAGCAAACACAGCGGTTCCTCCCTCGCTTCCCCCCCAGACACAGTGGTTCCCCCCCTTCAGAGCAGTGAGGAGAGAGGGGGGCGCAGAGCAGGGGTGGCACAGAGCAGTGGGGTGGAGGGGCACAGAGCTGGGGGGTGCATAGCAGTGGGGTGAGGGGGAGCACAGAGCAGTGGAGGGAGGGCCCTGAATCCACGGGTCCCACTCCCACAAGCGACCCTGGCGTCTAGGACCGGGCCGGGTAATCAGCTAGGGAATATCCCCGGCTCCCATGAGCTCTGTTCCAATTGGGAATGGTGCAGAGACGGGCCAGGAAACAGATCCAGGGGCTGGAGGAGCCACCGCAGGAGAGACTGAAAGTTCAGCTTGGAAATGAGTCGCCGGAGGCAGGAGGCGAGCACGGGCTCTGAACTTGGGACTGGTGCAGAGAGAGGGAACCAGGGGGCGTCATTCACCCCTTCCCATAACACAAGGACCAGGGGCTCCCCACGAAATCAAGAGGCAGCAGGTTTCATGCAGACACAAGGCCAGAGGTCTTCACGCGGCACACGGCCAACCTGCGGCACTCCCTGCTGCAGGATGTTGTGAAGGCCAGAACTATAAGTGGGTTCAGAGCAGTTCCTGGAGGCGAGACCCAGCAATGGCTGGTAGCCAGGATGGGCTGGAGGCAACCCCACGCTCTGGGTGTCCCTAAATCTTTATCGGGCTCACAGTCAAGCTGGGCTGGTTTTTCCGAAGGGATCCGCTCCAGGAATTATTTGGCAGGGGGGACGTTCTCTGGCCTGCACTATGGGGGTGGTGGTGTCACTTCTGCACTGTGGAGTGTCTATGAAGAATGAGGGGAGATTTGATAGCTGCTTTCAACTACCTGAAGGGGGGTTCCAGAGAGGCTGGAGCTCGGCTGTTCTCAGTGGTGGCAGATGACAGAACAAGGAGCAATGGGGGAGGTGTAGGTTGGATAGTAGGAAACACTATTTCACAAGGAGGGTTAGAACTGGTGAATGAAATTGTTTTTAACTGTTCACTTTAGTCATGTAACTTCATAAACAAAGTTTTAGGAATGAAACAAGGTTCGTTCATGGAACCGGTTCCCCCAAGACCTGGCTAATTGACAGTGGAGATGCTGGCTAAGAGCCGGAGCTGTTCAGTCAGCTGCCCTTGTACGTTTCACTAGCAGTCCAAGTCCTGCTTAAATCACTGAGACTGGCACTGTTTCACTATTGTAACTTCTGTTCACCATTCGCTACATGTGCCTACATTGTAACTTCTGTTCACCATTCGCTACACGTGCCGACACTGTAACTTCTGTTCACTACTCACCATTCACTACACGTGCCTACATTGTAACTTCTGTTCACCATTCACTACACGTGCCTACATTGTAACTTCTGTTCACTGCTCACCATTCACTACACGTGCCTACATTGTAACTTCTGTTCACTGTTCACCATTCACTACACGTGCCTACATTGTAACTTCTGTTCACTGTTCACCATTCACTACACGTGCCTACCTTGTAACTTCTGTTCACCATTCACTACACGTGCCTACACTGTAACTTCTGTTCACTGATCACCATTCACTACACGTGCCTACATTGTAACTTCTGTTCACTGCTCACCATTCACTACACGTGCCTACATTGTAACTTCTGTTCACTGCTCACCATTCACTACACGTGCCTCCACTGTAACTTCTGTTCACTGTTCACCATTCAGTACACGTGCCTACACTGTAACTTCTGTTCACTGTTCACCATTCACTACACGTGTCTACACTGTAACTTCTGTTCACTGCTCACCATTCACTACACGTGCCTACATTGTAACTTCTGTTCACTGCTCACCATTCACTACACGTGCCTACATTGTAACTTCTGTTCACTGCTCACCATTCACCTACACTGTAACTTCTGTTCACTGTTTGCCATATTGGAATCCAAACCCCATTTTAAAATACTCATTCCATTTCATAAAAGCTTCCTCCAACCCTCCTTTTTGCAAACCCTGCTGCACTCTCATTAGTTTAGGTTAGTTGTGTGACTGAGGTGTGGATGGACGATGGACTCAACCTCCAGCCCCAGCCTGTCCTGATGAAACAGAGTTCACACCCCGCCAGCTGAAGCTGCAGACAAGAGCCCTAACAAAGTAAGCAGAGTCCACCCTAAACAGAAAAGCTACAACAGAAGGAAGATCAAAGCCAGGTCCCAGGCTGACAGTCAGGCCTGCAATTGATGGCGATCAATCACCAAACCCAGAGGCAGTGACACAGCAAGACCTATAGACTCTGGATTCAGACTAAAGCCCACAAAAAGGATGGGTGAGATGGGAGACTTTAGGGTGTAACATTCTGCTGCCAACATGGAAGGGCATTGGTGCAGGCCCAACAGAGACTCAGCTCATCCTTGTGCCCGGCCATCCTGGCCAGTTACCGCCACAAGCTACGAACCCAAGCTGGGAAATCAAGCCACGAACTCAGGCTATGTCCAGGACTATGCAGCAGCTGCAGAACATCTGATGGATGTGTGTGTGAATGTGTGTGTGTGTGTGTGCACGTAGGTATGAGGTATAATATGTGTGTGTGTGTAGGTATTAGGTATAGTGTGTGTGTTTGTATAGGTATTAGGTATAATGTGTGTGTGTGTGTGTGTAGGTATTAGGTATAGTGTGTGTGTGTGTGTGTAGGTATAATGTGTGTGTGTATAGGTATAATATGTGTGTGGCTGTGTGTAGGTATTAGGTATAGTGTGTGTGTGTGTCTGTGTGTCTGTGTGTAGGTATTGGGTATAATGTGTGTGTATAAGGATTAAGATATTAGTTACTGGTCATAAATCAAGTTGTTATCATAATAAATGTGGCATCTTTGTCTTGTCCCCTGAAAAGCTCCTGTGTAGTTTTGTCTGTATAACAGAGGGTGGTGAAGCACTGGAATGGGTTCCCTAGGGAGGTGGTGGAATCTCCTTCCTTAGAGGTTTTTAAGGCCCGGCTTGACACAGCCCTGGCTGGGATGATTTAGGTGGGGTTGGTCCTGCTTTGAGCAGGAATGTAAGAACATAAGAACGGCTGTACCAGGTCAGACCAAAGGTCCATCTAGCCCAGTATCTGTCTACCAACAGTGGCCAATGCCAGGTGCCCCAGAGGGAGTGAACCCAACAGGTGGTGATCAAGTGATCTCTCTCCTGCCATCCATCTTCATCCTCTGACGAACAGAGGCCAGAGACACCGTTCCTTACCCAGCCTGGTTACTAGCCATTTATGGACTTAACCTCCATGAATGCATCCAGTTCTCTTTTAAACCCTGTTATAGTCCCAGCCTTCACAACCTCCTCAGGCAAGGAGTTCCACAGGCTGTGCGCTGCGTGAGGAAGAACTTTCTTTGATTTGTTTTAAACCTGCTGCCTATTAATTTCATGTGGTGACCCCTAGTTCTTGTATTATGGGAACAAGTAAATAACTTTTCCTTATTCACTTTCTCCACATCACTCATGATTTTATAGACCTCTATCATATCCCCCCTTCGGCTCCTCTTTTCCAAGCTGGAGAGTCCTAACCTCTGTAATCTTTCCTCATATGGACCCGTTCCAAACCCCTAATCATTTTAGTTGCCCTTTTCTGAACCTTTTCTAGTGCCAGCAGACCTTTTTTGAGGTGAGGAGACCACATCTGTACACAGTATTCGAGATGTGGGCGTCCCACGGATTTATAGAAGGGCAGTGAGAGATTCTCCCTCTTATTCTCTATCCCCTTTTTAATGATTCCTAACATCCTGTTTGCTTTTTTGACCACCGCTGCGCACTGCGTGGACATCTTCAGAGAACTATCCACATGATGCCAAGATCTTTTTCCTGACTCGTTGTAGCTAAATTAGCCTACCATCATATTGTATG